>NC_091981.1:135800795-135835795 GCF_044704955.1 Pristiophorus japonicus | reverse complement strand
CATACATGCATCACTTTGGTGGCACATTTTCTGCCAACACCCACTCCCAATGGAATTTAGCATTTATTTTAGAGTGGGTGTAACCACAGCATATCTGACTTAAAGCTCAAATTCCTGCCACTACACTGAAACTACAATGCTTTTGCCCCACAAACCTGGGCCCTGATATTTACTAGGGTGGGTTTTGTGAGGGGGGTAGGGGTATTGGTCAGATGTCTGGGTTTCTCTGCACGCTGTGCCATTTTAATGACACAGCATGCATCTATTTTTTCCAGCAGATTCCCCGCCCGGGAGCCAGCCTGATTGGCAGGCTTGGCTACCTGTCGGGCAGGGAATGCTCCAGAGGAGATCGCAGGCCAGGAGCAGGTAGAGAGCCTGCAGCTGGGTTAGTGGTTGTATGGGGTGGAGAGAAGGAGGGGGGCAGGTCCTGATGGGGTGTGGTCGCAAATCTTGTGGGAATCTGATCTGGGGAATGTGCAAACTCTGATCCCGGGGGTGAGGTTCCAATCTCCGATACAGAGCAGTCCAATCTCCAATCCCGGGGGCTCCGATCTCTGATCCCAGGGTTCGGGGTTCAATTTCTGATCCCAAGGAGGATCTGATCTCTGATCCCAGGTGAGGCGAGGGGGGTCTGATCTCTAATCCCGATGGGGGTCCGATGGCAAACAGGGAAGAAGGTAAACTTAGTGGCCTATGAGGAAGCACTCCTGCTCGTTCTGGCCCACAAGCAGTGCAGTTACTTTTTCCATGAAGCAGCCCTACACTTCCTTTAGCTGTTGGGTTTCCTGAGGCCTGGGAAACCTGGCCAGCCAAAGTTAAACATGGAAGAGAGGATAAAGCTGAGGCACACAGACTCATTATAATCCAGCAGATTGGAAAACTGCAAATGTAACACCCCTATTTAAAAAAGGAAGCAGACAAAAAGCAGGAAACTATAGACCAGTTAGCCTGACATCTGTGGTTGGGAAAATGTTGGAGTCTATTATTAAAGAAGCAGTAGCAGGACACTTGGAAAAGCATAATTCAGTCAGGCAGAGTCAGCATGGATTTATGAAGGGGAAGTCATGTTTGACAAATTTGCTGGAATTCTTTGAGGATGTAATGACTAGGGTGGATAAAGGGGAACCAGTGGATATGGTGTATTTGGACTTCCAGAAGGCATTTGACAAGGTGCCACATAAAAGGTTACTGCACAAGATAAAAGTTCACAGGGTTAGGGGTAATATATTAGCATGGATAGAGGATTGGCAAACTAACAGAAAACAAAGAGTTCGGATAACTGGTTCATTCTCTGGTTAGCAACCAGTAACTAGTGGCGTGCCGCAGGGATCAGTGCTGGGACCCCAACTATTTACAATCTATATTAATGACTTGGACGAAGGGACCAAGTGTAATGTAGCCAAGTTTGCTGATGATACAAAGATGGGAGGAAAAGCAACGTGTAAGGAGGACACAATAAATCTGCAAAAGGACATAGTCAGGCTAAGTGAGTGGGCAAAATTTGGCAGATGGAGTATAATGTTGGAAAGTGTGAGGTTATGCACTTTGGCAGACAAAATGGAAGAGCAAGTTATTATTTAAATGGAGAAAAATTGCAAAGTGCTGCAGTATAGCAGGACCGGGGGGTCCTGGTGCATGAAATGCAAAAGGTTAGTATGCAGGCACAACAAGTGATCAGGAAGGTCAATGGAATCTTGGCCTTTATTGAAAAGGGGATGGAGTATAAAAGCAGGGAAATCTTGCTACAGTTATATAGGATATTGATGCGGTCACACTTAGAATACTGCATACTCTTTTGGTTTCCATTTTTAAGAAAGGATATACTTGCTTTGGAGGCATTTCAGAAAAGGTTCACTAGGTTGATTCCAGAGATAAGGGGGTTGACTTATGAAGAAAGATTGAGTAGTTGGGCCTCTACTCATTGAAATTCAGAAGAATGAGAGGTTATCTTATCGAAACTTATAAGATTATGAGGGGACTTGACAAGGTGAATGCAGGGAGGCTGTTTCCACTGATAGGGGGGACTAGAACTAGGGGTCTTAATCTTAGAGGCTGCCTATTTAAAACTGGGATGAGGAGGAATTTCTTCTCTCAGAGATTTGTAAATCTGTGGAATTTGCTGCCTCAGAGAGCTGTGAAAGCTAGGTCATTGAATAAATTTAAGACAGAGATAGACATTTTCTTAACCGATAAGGGAACAAAGGTTTATGGGGAACGGGCAGGGAAGTGGACCTGAATTCATGATCAGATCAGCCATGACCGTATTAAATGGCGGAGCAGGCTCGAGGGGCCATATGGTCTACTCCTGCTCCTATTTCCTATGTTCTTATAATATTTGATTGACCAATCCATCTCCTGAGGGTTGGTTGCCTGTCTCCTGTTCCACCTCTGTTAAAACTGCAAGTGGTTGGGTTGGAGTTGGGTTAGTATCGGATTTGAGAGTTTTAAAATTTTCACTTCTCACTCAACCCAAACCCACCCATTTTGGGTGATTAAAATTCCCCCCTTGTTTCCATGTTTGCCTACATTGCAACAGTTAAATTCACTTCAAGTGAAGTATTTTAGGAAATCCAGGAAATTGCTGGGTCCTGGCTTCACCAGCAGAAGTGAAAAGCAAGACCTATAGATGCTGACTCTTCAGAACATTAACCTTGTTTTAAATCATAGGGAAGGTTCATTTCCATAGTTGGGGTGGGTGGCCCATTCCTTTTGAGGTGCAACAGAGCTGCCCGTCTTGTTGCTTCGACAGCAGACACCAAGACCCTGGAAAGGCCAAAGTAAAAAAGACCAATAGAATTTTTCAAATGAATTGATTCAATCTTAGGGCTTTCTTAAGGCTCAATAGGGAACCTAAGCCAACTCTTGGGACTATTGAGTAGCACATTGGGCAGAGTTGCTGAGGGTATGTAAGGATTGCACACTTTTACAGAAGGCAAAGGAAGAGGCCACAAACTAAAAATGAATGAATACAAGCTTTGGGATTGACTGGACAAAGGGAGAAAAAGGCACCAGCCTGGAGCAGGTGGTGACTCATCACCAATTAAAACCAATCTCTGCGGCCGAGAGCCAGACCTGAGTATGCACAGAAACAAAGGGATTGATACAATTCATAAAATCCCACAGCAGAGCCCCTGGATTGATTGGCCAGAGGGAGGAGAAACAATTCCCTCTAGGGAAGTTTACAAACATTAAACACTTTAGTTTTACAAATAAAGAGCCATCATCAATAATAAATGATAAATACGTCAATAAATCAACCAATAAATCAATCAAAAAAAATTAATAAAAAATAAAAAAAATTTAAAAATCAATAAATAAAAAATGTTCTACTCACCGACTGCAGCACTGGGAGCCCTCCAACAGCGTGCTGGGACGGGGCACCCCCAGTGTTTCTCTCTCTGTCTCTGTCGGTGTCTCTCTTTCTCTCTGTCTGTCTGTGTGTCTCTCTCTCATTCTCTGTCTGTCAGTGTCTCTCTCTCTGTCTGTCAGTGTCTATGTGTTTCTGACAGCAAGGGCAGGGGGTGGGGAGGAGGAGGGGGGAGGAGGAGGAGGCAGGAGGAAGGGGTGAGGGAGGGAGAGGTGGGGAGGGGGAGGGAGGGAGAGGGAGGAGTGGGGAGAGGGAGGGGTGTGGAGAGGGAAGGGAGAGGGAGGGAGGGAGGGGGAGAGGAGAGGGAGGGAGGGAGGGAGGGGGAGAGGAGAGGGAGGGAGAGAGAGGAGATGGAGGAGGCTGAATGGGCCCGGCCGACGTGAAGAAACCGGGCCCAAGACTTCGGGCGTGGCCCGCCCCCAGCAAGATGCTGGGCGGGCGGGCCTCGCCGAAGGAAGAGGGAGCGGACCGGAGTTAAAGGTAGGTGGCCAGGGGAAGCCGGAGCTGGGGGGGAGTGGAGCGGGAGCTGGGAGGGGAGTGGAGCAGGAGCTGGGGGGGGGGGTCCGAGTGGGAGCTGGGGGGTGAGCGGAGCGGGAACTTGGGGGGGGAGTGGAGCGGAAGCTGAGGGGGTGCTCAGAGCAGGAGCTGGGGGTGGGGTCGGAGCGGGAGCTTGGGGGGGGAGTGGAGCAGGAGCTGGGAGGTGGGTCGGAGCGGGAGCTGGGGTGGGGGTGAGCGGAGCAGGAGCTGTGGGGGGGGTCAGAGCGGGAGCTGGGGGAGGTGCCGAGCGGGAGCTGGGGGGGGCGGGGGTGGGAGCGGGCAGCAGAGCGGGAGCTGGGGGGGTGGGGGAGCGGGCAGCAGAGCGGGAGCTCTGCGAGGTGGGGGGAGGTGGGGGGCTGAGAGAGCCAGCTGAACAGGGGAGGAAGCTGGAGCCAGAGCAGGAGCTGGACGAGGGAGGTGCAGCCTGATCTTCGCTGCCCCAGTGAGCCCATCGGCCAGGGCTAGGGGCGGCGTGCTTCGGGCCCTTCCCACACAGTTTCGGGCGCCTGGAGCTACTGCACATGCGCGCCCACTGTAGCGCGCCTGTGCAGAAGTCCCGGCACTAATTTCAGCGCAGGGACCTGGCTCCGCCCCCCACAGCTCGTGCTGCGCCGCGTCAAGCTCCAAAGGACCTGCAGGGAGCCGGAGAATCTGAAGGGTTTTTTTGACGCACTTTCGGGCGCGAAAAATGGGCGTCCAGGTCGGGGCTGCGCCGTTCTAGGCGCGGTCCGAAACTTGGGCCCTATGTTCCTATGTGTATGTTGAGGTGACAGGCTAACAAATGGCATTGGAGCATTTACCCACACCACTAAATGGAGGAATGCACGATTATTCCTTGCTCAACTGAATTCTCAGCTGAACCATAGTGAGCTGTGGTGAGGCACCTGAGGGCTAATTCTAACGTCATCAACGGTAGAAAACAGACAGTGGAAAGGAAAATCAGGTGGTGTGTATAACGACTGGCCGATCCATTACCAGCCAGTTTGCACCACCGTTAAAGACCCTTGAGCGGATGCCAGGCAGCACCTCAGAGATTTGTAAATTAAAAGGGGCCTCCGAAAATTCTTAGGCCTGCTGCGCTGCCATAAATGCTGTGGAGCGTGTGCCACTGACCTCTGCTCCTGACCCTGTGGGAGTATCCTGGGTCAGAATGGAGTAAGTTAGTTGTCATAATGCTGGCAGGCACCCGTGCATCTTGGACACCTGCTGGATGAGGCAGAGAAGATATGAACAGTTGCATGGGGATGCCTGCCAAAAAGTTTGCCACTGCAGTCCACTGTCCCTTTTCTAAATTGGTACAGACAATTCCAAATTCTTCTAGCAAATGATCCCAGCTTGGAGAGCGCGGTGGGCTACGCTTCTGACCTTGCAATCACCAGGTTTTTCCTGGTGGCCATATCATTTGGCAGATAGGAGGGGTTACCACAAATACTGGCAATGACTGTGAGTTAAGACATGTATATCATTCCTCGAAGACACTGGTGAACCTTTTCAGGGCACTGAGATAATACTCAAGGAATATTGTTGCTCTGAAAAGTAGTTGGCAATGCTTTTTTTCCATAATGTTTTGTCATCATCATCCTAGGCAATCCCTCGGAATCGAGGAAGACTTGCTTCCACTCTTAACATGAGTCCTTAGGTGGCTGAACAGTCCAATACGAGAACCACAGTCTCTGTCACAGGTGGGACAGATAGTTGTTGAGGGAAGTGGTCGGTGGGACAGGTTTGCCGCATGCTCTTTCCGCTGCCTGCACTTGTCTTCTGCATGCAGTCGGTAATAAGACTCGAAGCACTCAGCCCGGATGCATGTCCTCCACTTAGGGTGGGCTTTGGCCAGGGACTCCCAGGTGTCGGTGGGGATGTTGCACTTTATCAGGGAGGTTTTCAGGGTGTCCTTGTAACATTCCCTCTGCCCACCTTTGGCTCGTTTGCCGTGAAGGAGTTCCGAGTAGAGCGTTTGCTTTGGGAGTCTCGTGTCTGGCATGCGAACAATGTGGCCTGCCCAGCGAAGCTGATCAAGTGTGGTCAGTGCTTCAATGCTGGAGATGTTGGCCTGGTCGAGGACGCTAATGTTGGTGCGTCTGTCCTCCCAGGAGATTTGTAGGAGCTTGCGGAGACATCGTTGGTGGTATTTCTCCAGGGACTTAAGATGTCTACTGCACATGGTCCATGTCTCTGGTCCATACAGGAGGGCAGGTATTACTACAGCCCTATAGACCATTAGCTTGATGGCAGTTTTGAGGGCATGGTCTTCAAACATTCTTTTCTTCAGGCGGCCAAAGACTGCACTCGTGCACTGGAGGCAGTGTTGAATCTCATCGTCAATGTCTGCTCTTGTTGATAAGAGGCTCCCGAGGTATGGGAAATGGTCCATGTTGTCCAGTACCATGCCATTGATTTTGATGATTGGGGGGCAGTGCTGTGCGGCGAGGACAGGCTGGTGGAGGACCTTTGTCTTACGGATGTTTAGTGTAAGGCTCATGCTTTCGTACGCCTCAGTAAATATGTCGACCATGCAGCAAATCAATAGAATTTGTATCAAAGAAGCCACCAAATTATGGAAGAAGCTATCTTATTGCCTGTGCATGATGTCATGTATGTAACCTTCATGGATGTCGATGCTTTCGACAGTGCAGGCACCCCCATCACAGCCCACCAGATCAAAACATGGACAAACAGAGATCCCTTCCTATCCTTGATTAAGAAATATGTCCTGACTGGGGATTGGGTGCCCGCACATGAAGCATGCCCTGAAGAGGTCAGACCGCTTCACAGACGGATGGATGAACTCTCCATCTAAGCCGACTGCCTGCTATGGGACAGCTGGGTAGTCATGCCCCAGAAGGGAAGGGAAGCATTCATCAGGGAACTCCACAGCGAGCACCCAGGCATTGTGCTAATGAAGGCCATTGCCTTCACATGAATGGTGGCCAGGAATTGATGCAGACCTGGAACACTGTGTTCGCAGGTGCACGACGTGTGCCCAGCTGGGCAATGCCCCCAGGGAGGCCCCACTCAGCCCGTGGCTCTGGCCCACCAAGCCATGGTCACATATTCACGTGGACTACGCGGGCCCGTTCATGGGGAAAATGTTCCTCATTATTGTTGATGCGTATTTGAAATGGATCGAGTGCATCATATTGAATTCGTGCTTGACATCCACCACAGTGGAGAGTCTGCATGCGGTCTTTGCGACCCACGGCTTGCCGGACATCCTGGTTAGCGACAACGGCCCATGCTTCACTAGCTATGAATTCTGGGAGGTCAGGTCGGGTAATGGCATCAAACATGTCAGGACAGCACCGTTCAAGCCGGCTTCCAATGGCCAGGCGGAACGTGCGGTCCAAATCATAAAACAAGGCATGCTCCGGATTCAAGGACCCTCCCTTCAATGCCGCCTATCACGCCTCCTGCTGGCCTACAGGTCCCGACCGCATTCGTTCACGGGAATCCCGCCAGCGGAACTACTCATGAAATGCACACTTAAAACTCGGCTGTCCCTCATTCATCCAGTCCTGTCAGACATTGTTGAGGGCAAGCGCCAGTCCCAAAATGAGTGCCACGACCGTAACTCAAAGGGGAGATGGATAGAAATCGATGACCCTGTGTTTGTTCTTAATCACGCTTTGGGGCCCAAGCGGCTTGAGGGTACTGTAATTGGTAAAGAGGGGAATAGGGTCATAGTGGTCAGACTCAACAATAGGCAGATATGCCGCAAGCATCTGGACCAAGTAAAAAAAAGGTTCAGCGTAGACACTGAGGAACCTGAGGAAAATCATGAGATGCTGCCCACACCACCGCCAGTGACCGAGCAACAAGAACATTCAGCAGCATGCACAGTCCCTGCGGTCACCCCAGACGAGCTGGAATCACCACAGGTGACAAAGACGCATGCCATGGCTCAACAACCAGAGCCCCAACTGTGGTGCTCCACGAGAGAGCGTCGACCGCCTGAAAGACTCAATCTTTGACCCAAAGATGTTGGGGGGAGGTGATGTCATGTATGTAACCTTCATGTAACTGTAACCTTCATGTAACAACACTGTACACTGTATACACCTAAGAACTGCACACCTTGACCACAGGGAGTGAACTTGTGGGAGATACTCCTCACCTGGTCATCCAGGTATATAAAGGGAGGTCCCACGCAGGGTCATCACTTCTTGGTCCTGTGAATAAAGGTTCAGGTCACAGAGTGACCTTGTCTCCAGTATGTGCCTCGTGTTGATTTACAGTAGGGTGTAAGGCCACAACACATGGTGTGTGACATGTCGTAATTCTCTTTACTTCAAAACAGTAACCCTTTTCAAAAAGGACTGTGAAAAGAGATATGTAAAGTTAGAAGCTTGCCAGTAATGCTTGAATAAAGTCCCTTTCCAAATGTATTTCTGAGTAGCAACCTGTGGGATTGTGCAGAGAGCAGCATGCATTGAGCAGCTCTTTAATTAGAAGGCTTTTTACTGCAAAGCAAATAATCAATCTTAAAAACTGCCCAGTATTTTTCTCTGAGGAAAAGCAGCTTTTATATGGGAGAAATCATTTTCTTGTTGTAATGATTACTTTTAATAGTGGAGATAGACAATATAAAATCAACGCTTTGTATAATTAGGGGCCCTGAATTTCTGTGGGGTTATCAGTGTCATTGGCCTTCAATTGTAATGTGGGTGGAAGATCAGCAAATACCCCAGAGATATTGCATAAATGGCTGAAAATGGCAATTTCTGTTGGTTCTCTGGGGTTTCTGGTTTACTGTCAGAGATTTGTGGTAGCCCCGCAGAAATCCAGTACCATGGGCTGGAATTTTGAGGAATAAGGCGAGTTGGGAGCAGGGTGGGGAGTGGGTGTGCTCCGGGGCAGTCAGGAAACCCTGGAAGCCAAATATCGTCTATCCCTCCTCGTCCTTCTTGACTTGTCTGTAGCCTTTGACACGATTGACCATTCCATCCTCCTCAAACACTTCTCCACCGTCATCCAGCTGGGTGGGACTGCACTCACCTGGTTCCATTCTTATCTATATAATCGTAGCCAGAGAATCTCCTGCAACAGCGTTTCTTCCCACTCTCACATCGTTATCTCAAGTATCCCCCAAGATATCTACCCTTAGCCCTCTCCTATTTCACATCTATACGCTGCCCCTTGGCAACATCATCCGAAAACACAGCGTCAGTTTCCACATGTATGCTACACCCAGCTGCCACCATTTCTCTCGACCCCTCCATAGTCTGTAAATTGTCAGACTGTTTGACCAACATCCAGTTCTGGATGAGCAGAAATTTTCTTCAATTAAATATTGGGAAGACCAAAGCCATTGTTTTCTGTCCCCACCACAAACTCCGTTCCCTTGCCACTGACTCCATCCCTCTCCCCAACTTTTGTCTGAGGCTGAACCAGATTGTTCGCAACCTTGGTGTTATATTTGACCCTGAAATGTGCTTTCGACCACATATTCGCAGCATAACTAAGACCGCATATTTCCACCTCCATAACATCGCCCGTATTTGCCCTTGCTTCAGCGCATCAACTGCTGAAACCCTCATCCATACCTTTGTTACCTTTAGACTTGACTATTCCAACGCACTCCTGGCTATCCTCTCACATTCTACCCTACGTAAACTTGAGGTCATCCAAAACTCGGCTGCCTGTGTCCTAACTCACATCATGTCCTGTTCACCCATCACACTGGCCTACATTGGCTTCCAGTTAAGCAATGCCTCGATTTCAAAATTCTCATCCTTGTTTTCAAATCCCTCTATGGCCTCGCCCCCTCCCTATCTCTGTAATCTCCTTCAGCCCCACAACTCCTCCTGATATCAGAGTGACTATTTGTACTAGTTTTTGTGTGTCCTTCTGCGCATGCGCACATTGGACTCCACCCCCTTTTTGAGCATGGGCCCTCGATTTGGTCGCGCATGCGCAGTGCAACGTACAAGCCCCGGAAGTCAGAAGTCAGGCCATGCAACCAGCTGCGTGGAGCTCGTTGCTGCTCGAGCCTGGAGCTGCTTCCAGCTTTTGGATCATTTGGAACATTGTTGCAGCCTTCTGTGGGAGAGAAAACATCGGGGTTAGTGGGAGAGAGAGAGATTGGGGGAGGGAGAGAGAGACTGGGGGAGAAAGAAACTGGAGGAAGGAGAGAGAGAGACTGCGGGGAGAGATGAAAACTGAGGAGGGAGAGAGAGAGACTGGGGGAGAGAGAGAGACTGGGGAGAGAGAGAGACTGCGGAGAGAGAGGAGAAGCAGGAGAGGGGATTGTAGGGGAGAGGGGGAACTCAGGGAAGATGGATCATGTTCTTCAAACCCTCTTTACACCCACACCTGATTTCTTGGAAAGCTTGGTGCGTGTGTGACAAGGGACATCATTGGAGTGGATGAAATCCGGAAGTCACAGCACTATCACTATTCACTTCATACCCAATAAACCTGCTAACAATCTGTGGCTCACACACAATGCTCCACCTATGGTGTGGCGGGGTGGGGGTGCGGGGGGTGGGGGGGAAAGGTTAGGAACTTGGGCTGGGGGAGGGGCAAGGAACCCTGCTGGGGAGGACATGAACTTGAGCTGGGGGGAGACAGGAACTTGGGTTGGGGGGTGAAGGAACTTGAGCTGGGGGGGGGGCATGAACTTGAGCTGGGGGGAGTCAGGAACTTTGATTGGAGGTGGGGGGGGCAGGTAAGTAACTTTGGCTTGGGAGGCATGAACTTATGCTGAGATGGGAGAGCTCTATCCTGTCTAGGGTCTGAAGTGAGAATTGCTCGAATTACACTTTGCAAAGTCACTCAGAACTAGGGCTGGGTGGTTCTAATTATTAATTCCTGAGAAACTTCTGGGTTTGGCTTATACTCCAAGGGGCCCAATCAGCAATCAGGTCATGAGATCATGTGAGCCTATCAGAGACAATCAGAGCTTTTTACTAGTGCAAATAGCTGCGTCCCCGAGATATATGCGCTGCTCTAATTCTGCCCTCTTGAACATCCCTGATTATAATCGCTCAACCATTTGTGGCCATGTCTTCTGTTGCCTAGGCCCCAAGCTCTGGAATTCCCTCCCTAAACCTCTCTGCCTCTCTACCTCTCTTTCCTTCTTCAAGACACTCCTTAAAACCTACCACTTTGACCAAGCTTTTGGTCACCTGCCCTAATTTTTCCTTATGTGGCTCGATGTTAAATTTTTTGTCTTATAATACTCCTGTGAAGCGCCTTGGGACATTTTACTCCATTAAAAACGCTAAGTAAATCAAAATGTTGTTGTTGGATCCAGCAGTCCCGTCATGCTGTAACTGTCAGGTTTCACGAATTTGGTGAAACCCATTCACATGCAATTAAAAACAGAATGGAGTTTAAAAAAGAGGCTTCCAGCTTCATTGTAATATTTAAATTGATGTTCTGCCATGGGAACAGGTTGGTCGCCTGCCCCAGTCCTGCTTCCATTAAAGCTGGAGGCGGATGGGTTGGAGGCAGGATCTAGTCGGGAAGTGCATTTTTAACAATTTAACTACCCTACACTCCAAGCCCAACCGTTATTTAAGGTTAAAATTCCTTCCATGGTGTTTACCCACACTCTTCAGCTCAAATTCCTCCCTATTAAAGTGTCAGGAGACATCTAAAAAGAGCATAAATCATAGCAAATCAGTAAAGAAACTTGGGCCTAGAAATTCCTTACCTTAGCACCACCTGTTAGCGCTAGAAGTGTGGCTAAAAATGGCGGCCACCACTCTATGCCTTTCTCTAGCGCGGGACCCAGCATCTGCCATTTTGGTGGGGGCCTGGAAATATAAATTAAGAGAGGATGACGTGCAATGCCGACTTAACATCACCTCAGTGAACTTTTGACCTTAGTGCTGGGTCCTAAGCTTGCCATGAAAACCCAGCGTTCAGCAGACTGACAGGGTAAGTTTGCATTTAAGGTTTTGGACTGGACATCTTTGATTTTATTGAAGTACTAGCTTGGTGTAATACATGTTAAAAGTTTTTTAATTGTGCAGGAAGGGCAGGAATGCTGCTGGACGCTTGCAAGGCCTCGGCTGGTAAAGGAAGGCCTCTGAGAAGGCAGAAAATGCTGGAAATACTCAGCAGGTCAAGCAGGAGTGTTCACATCTCAGCTCGAGATGCTACCTGACCTGCTGAGTATTTCCAGCATTTTATGCTTTTATCTCAGATTTACTGCATCCGCTCACAAAGGGAAGAGAAAGAACCAGAAGAAGAGGAAGCAGAAGAGAGGATGCAACACAGACAGATCCTCTGGATTGGATATCCAGGATGGAATGATCCACCTTCGGTACCAGCGACCACAACACAATTCCCCTTTCAGCAACTGTCCCACACCTTACCTTCCCTCTGTTACTGACAATCAGCATCTTCTTGGCCACAGTGCTCAAATAAAAGCTACCCTAAAGCAAAATGTCCATTCCAACTTTATACATCTATCCATCAAATATGACATCAAGAAATCAACTCATCACCTTTTGGTATTCCCTTAGTGACAGTCTTGTGTGTGCATTTGCCTTTCCCAGTGATATCACGCACTGCTACCCCAGTGGCTGCAGCAAGGGTAAGGTTGTGGTGAGGGGAGGGCGGGAAAGCAAGAGGTGTTTGCGAGAAGGAGGTTACCGTATGAGAATACCAGCATCTTGTATCCTTTCAGCCCCGCTGCTGGCCAAGGGCTCAGCCATGCTTCTGCCAAGAATGGCGAGCACCATCACCTCCAAGGGGGTGAGGCGAAGCTAGGACTGGGAGGTGTGCCTCATATTTGATACAGATTGTTGGTAGCTGAGTGATTGGGCAGGAGAGGGGAGGGTGCAGTAAGGAGAGTTGTGCACTGAGAAATGTGTGAGGCTAGTGGTGCAGTTGGTGGGAGAGGGCTTTGTGACCTTGACCATCATTCTGAAATCATGAAGCTTTTTAGTGCACTGGAGCAAGATGGTGGGGGTGACACTGCTGGCAGTGACAGCCTTGGTGATCTGGTCCCACATTCTTCTTTCCGGAGAGCCTCATGGACCCTGTGGTAGAATACCATTCTTGCAGTTGACCCCATGAACAAAGCTAGAGTGCTGTGTGCAAGATCCTGGGTGCCCCTTCCTTGGCTTGCTGAGCCATTTGTGTTAGTGCTGAAGCATTTTTCCCCTTTATTTTAGCTGCGATAGGGAATTCCGCTTTAAGAACCATTTAGGAATTCCTTTCAATATTAATTTTTTTTTAGAAGGCAGTTGAGCTGTAAGGGCTAAAATCTGCATGATTTTTATTTTTTCATTTCAGAAGGCTTTTGCCTCTTTAAGATACCGACATAGCTTTCTGAAATGACAACCTCACTTTCAGAGGCTGTTCTAGCTGCAATGACTGGTTGACCACGCTATATTGGGCCCTTCTGCCGAATGAACACCACCAGGATGGCAGTGTACAGTGCGTTAAGCCCTGGGCTAATGTTAATTAATCCCCAGCACAACTTTTTTCAGTCCTGTCAGCACCATCATTTTCAGCAGCCGTTAACACCCGGCCGCGGTAGCACCAGCAGCTTTTGTGGTGCTGACGAATTTCTAGGCCCTGAAGTTTTGATTGCCAATCTCCACTATTAAAAATAAATGTACTGAACTTTCCCTGGATCATTGTACCTGAAAAGTTCCCATTTAACTTAAAAATTAAATAAAAAGTTGGCTTTAAAATATACCTCACTTCAGATAATGCAAGGTAACATCCAGTATTGATTTTAGCATTCTCAATCATTTTTAATTGAATGCAAAAGTAATATTTAAAACTGATGAATGAAAGATTTTGGCTTTTCCCCATCTTCCCAAGCTCCACAAACAAAAGTGTGTTCTAAAGTCTATCATCATCATCAAAGGCAGTCCCTCGGAATCGAGGAAGACTTGCTTCCACTCCTGAAGTGAGTTCTTTGGTGGCTGAACAGTCCAATATGAGAGCCACAGACTCTGTCACAGGTGGGACAGATAGTTGTTGAGGGAAGGGGTGGGTGGGATGGCCTGCGCTTGATTTCTTCACACTCTCGGCATTGAGACTCGAAGTGCTCAGCGCCCTCCCGGATGCACTTTCTCTACTTAGGGCGGTCTTTGACCAGGGATTCCCAGGTGTCAGTGGGGATGTCGCACTTTATCAGGGAGGCTTTGAGGGTGTCCGTGTAACGTTTCCGCTGCCCAACTTTGGCTCGTTTGCCATGAAGGAGCTCCGCATAGAGCACTTGCTTTGGGACTCTTGTGTCTGACATGCGGACTATGTGGCCTGCCCAGCGGAGCTGATCAAGTGTGGTCAGTGCTTCAATGCTGGGGATGTTAGCCTGGACGAGGATGCTGATGTTGATGCACCTGTCCTCCCAGGGGATTTGTAGGATCTTGCGGAGACATCGTTGGTGATATATTTCCAGCGACTTGAGGTGTCTACTGTACATGGTCCATGCCTCTGAGCCATACAGGAGGGCGGGTATTATTACAGCCCTGTAGACCTTGAGCTTGGTGGTAGATTTGAGGGCCTGGTCTTCAAACACTCTTTTCCTCAGGTGGCCGAAGGCTGCACTGGCACACTGGAGGCGTTGTTGAATCTCCTCATCAATATCTGCTTTTGTTGATATAGTTGACATATTTTACTGAAGCATACGAAAGCATGGACCTTACGCTAAACATCCGTAAGGCAAAGGTCCTCCACTAACCTTTCCTCGCCGCACAGCACTGTCCCCCCAGTCATCAAGATCCACGGCGTGGCCCTCGACAATGTGGACCATTTCCCATACCTCGGGAGCCTCTTAAAGTCTATCACCCTAAATCCTCTCCTACATTGCTTATCCATCAATCCTGTACCTATAAACCTCCACGAGCCCCCTCTCCCCCAGTGTGCCAAATTCAAAATCCTTGGGGTTGAAATTCAATATCGCCGTTTTTGAGGTGGTGTCACCAGCTGAGAGGATTTTCTACCGCCAGGTGTTGGCGCAGCCCCGAAATTCAGTTATGCCGCCTGAAAAATGGATTGCAGCATTAAATCGTGGCATTGCACACTTAACTGGAGGCGGTAAGCAACGTTTAGTGGGCCGTTAAGCGGGGTTTCAACATCCGGGCAATAGGCAGCATTTGGAGCTGCGCCAGAGACATAGTGGTGCCACCTGGATTCCATTGAGGCATTGATTGGGTGCCTCAACACCTTGTGGTTGGTTATATTCGCTTCCTACGCACTTACCCAGATGGTGAGGATGACAAACCAAGTAGCAGCAGCTTGCCAGCATGCCCACCAGTTGTTGGACACCACCGTAGGTTACCTGGAGAGGCGGTGGGTGTTGCTCAGGTCAGGGGCTGGGAGGAGACCATAACCACAGACATACAGACGGCTCTGGAAGGAAATTGCAGCATTGTTTCTGCGAGTGACACGATGGCCAGGACAGTCACTCAATGCCGAAACAAGTGGAATGATATGATGTGCCTTGTGAGGGTGAGTATCTTAAATTTGAAATATTTGCATGTTATGCTCTGAGCTCAATGTGCACTCTCTGCTCAATGTAGTGTTTGGGAATCCATGCTCTACATGGGTAAGGGCCAGATGCAAGGTTCCCGTTTGAAGCCTCACCCACTGCAAGGGCCTGCATTCCTTGTTAACCTTGCTACTCGGTTCGGCAGACCCACCCCTCATGTTGTTAACTCCTTAGTCTTCATATGCGTCTGGAAGACGGTAGTCTCACTGTTACTGTAAGGTCCTGGCCCCCTAATTCAAGCATTGCCACAGCAAGTCCACGCAGAGAATGGAAGTAACATCGAACTGTGAAGACTCTCATACAGTAACATCCACTGAACTATGTAAGGCACTTGGGACACACTGATAGAAGGCTCTAACTCAGATGTTCTCTTTAATCTCACACGTGAAGTTCGCCCTCAACCGCAGAGAGCAGATGAGGATTGGAGGAGGTGACTCTGAACTCCGGGACTTTACTCCGTTGGAGTAACGCGTCTCGGCCCTGATGGGCGTTCAAGTTGGTGCCATGGCAGTGGGTGAGGCCGATGCCCCTGGGGACAGTGACGATATGTTGAGTTCCTTTGCAGCATCCAGTAGGTCACTTATGTTGACACCACAGTCCTTCAGCTCTTTCCAAGAGACTGGCATTCTCGAATGTGTTTGTCGCTCCTGGCCCCCTCCCCTACAGGTAACCACACTTCTCTGGCTTTGTGCTTTCAGATGATGACTCAGACATCCAGGGCCTGCACATCAGCCTTCCACTGTGGGTGACGGTGGAGAGGACGAGGATGAGGAGGCGGAGGACACCTCTCTGGATGTGACAGAGGATCAGAGAGCAGGGCCAGCAGCTTTTTGTCAGAAGGTGTGGTCGGGGAGATGGAGGTGAGTGATGCTCCGTGACCCAGTAGCCTGCAGCAATGTCACGGGGGAGGGGAGATCAGGGGCCAGCTCCCCGGACGTGAGTGCACGCCTGAGTGATGATCAGCAGCACTCTGATGATGAACCCGACTTAGAGGATCTCACAAAACAGTCATTGCAGATGCACAATGATCTGCTGGGTGTTTTGTCAAGGGTGCCCGAGAGTGTTGATGCACTTGCATTAAGTGTGGTGGAGGCTGCCTCCACTATTGCATTTTTATCTCAGCAGCCCATCGAGCCCATCCTTGGTAGATACCACAGGATGTTGGATGCTTCAAGTGACCATGGGGTCCCAGACATGGTGGCACAGGCTATGGCTGATGTGGCAGTAGCCATTGAGCACCAGGCCGGCGCTATGGTAGGCCTGCAGACTGTCATGTTATCAGTGCTTGGTGGCATCAATCAGCTCTGTGGTGTGCTGCAGTCACAGTCTGCCCTGATGCAGAGCTAACTTGAATCCATGATCGCTGCTATCGTGTCTGAGGCCCCATCAGTTGCACGGGGAACTAACGTTGGCGAAGCACGGCAGAAATCTGTGCTCAGCCAGATAGCTCCAGCTGCTGAGGCTCTGCCCCGGGGGAATAACAGCATGTCAGCCTGTTGGAACGTGATGTCCTCTCTCAGATGACATCATTCCATCCTTGCCCCTGCTGCTCTCTGCAACCTGTCCACCACAGAGTGCTGCCGCCCATGCTGAGGTGATGCAGTCTGTAGCCAGGCCTTTCCAGGGACCAAGGTGGTGTGGACCGTCCTGCTAGGCCATCAGCTGTAGCATCGGCGCCAACACAGCGACTTTCTATCAGCCTTGTTGCAGGCACCGAGACCCCATTGAGGAGGAGCAGTAGACCTGGAAGCTGGGGAGAAGGGAAGGGGTTGGAAAGCACTAAGAAAGAGCTGCTAAATATGTGTGTGCTAGTGACTAGAAATGGTGACCTTGCACAAATGTGAACTCATGTAAATAATTGCATTTGGATGAGCCAATAAAGAATTGTGTGATGCTGGCTGGAGATGCTGTCCTTGTTCCATTATGAACTAATGTGAATAGTTGCACATAGATGTGGGTGATAATGTTTCAAGAGGTCTGGTTTCAATTATTGTTTGCTGTGAATGATGGCATCTTTTAGTGCTTCTTTACAGCACACTGTGTTTTTTTTGTAAATAACAATTTGTTTAATTTGTCACAATCTTATCTTGCCATTCATAGGCACGATGTCTTCAGCAGGTGAATAGGCTAGCCAGGTGAGGCAGGACCCGCAATGCCATATGCGTACAATCAATGGCCCCCTGAACCATGGGGAAGACAACTATCATGGCAAAGTCATGGGAGCGCTCATCCAGGTTCCCTGGACATGCTGAACTTGATGTAGTCCAGTCGTTTGCTGCAAAGAGCGTCGGTCACCTGGTGAATGCAACAATGCATTGAAAACTGTGAGATGTTGCATATATTACCTACAGGAGGCTGGAAGGAGCCAGTAACATAGATGTTGAAGGCTATTGCCACTTTCACCGGCACTGACAGCGAGGTCCTGGTGCTGATGTCAATTGCCTGTTATATCTGCAGAAGTTGGCAGAGCTCTGTCACCAACTCCTTGCGGAACCTCAGCCTTCTTAGGCACTGATCCTCGGACATCTCAAGGTAAGAATAATGCGCATGGTAAACCTTGCAACTATACGGCCTCCTGCCCCACCATCTGGGGTTTCTCTCGTCTGGCGAGCATCCACATTTGCCATAAGCCATCTCTGCAGCTGGCACTTTTCAAGTCTTCGTCGCAGGACGACGTGGTGTACAATCACTGCCCCCATAACTTTGCAGAGGTAACAGTGTTATGAGAGTTCCAAATGTATCCGATCTTGAAGCGAACAATGTCTCCGAGATGCTCGTACTGAAGCTTAGGAGTCAGTAGCCGCAGGACGCCAGCTGTGAGCAGCCTTCGAACTGTGTGAGCAGCCAACGCAGCATGGACCGCGGACTCTGTGGGCCAGCTGCAACTCCCTTTAAATAATGCCCTGGATTCGTTTCCCTGCCTTGTGCCGCCAACATTTTTATGCATCATCAATGCCAGCCAGTGAGGCAGCCAAAGTGAATTTGGTGAGACCGGTGCCAAGGAGACGTTACACACAAGGTGACGTCATGATTTCCATGATGTTAGCCGGCAGGACGATAAATTTTAATGCCCTTGAAAAAGAACAACCGAATTGCCCATCAGGTGGCATCCACGCCTAACACTGCGGCCCAGCCGTTCGCGCCCCATTGCCACCTCACTCAGACGGTGTTAGCTGGCGGGAGCAACCGAATTTTGACCCCCTTGACTTTGTTAATAAATCTCTCCATGGCTTGCTTCATCCACCCTCAGCAATTCATCCAGCTCTGTGACGGGCTTGTGCCCTACAGTATTCCAAATCTTGCATCCTGTGCGTACCCCAGACCCTCACCAGGCATTCTACAACCGATGACAGATTTTACAGCTATCTACCTCCTGCCCTCTAGAATTCTCTTCACTCTGGTACTTCCTTCCCCACCCTTAAATCCTCTTCAAAACCTACCTTCCTGAGTTGCATTTGGTCAATTCTCTTGACTCTTCCGCCACTGCTCAGTCTGCTCTCTTCTATGTCAAGCACCTTGGGATGTTTTATTATGCTCAAGTTGTTACACAGATGCATGTTTTACTGTTTTACTGTTGTGAGCTGTTGGTAAAAAAATTGTAAATATGTTCTGAATAAACAGGTTTATGATTTCATTATCCTTAATTCCAGAGAAAATATTCCCCCCTAAACTCTAATTGTAATATTGTAGAGAATGTTTCATGGAAAGACATTGTAAATGGGGCTGAAAACTCACCACTCCACTGGATAAGAATTTTTTCAAACTGCAGACTCAGCAGCTCCCTTCATAGGCCACAATTTCCCTTACCTCGGCGGGTCCGGGATGGGCGATGTCGGTGACGGTGTCCTTACCTCGCTGTTGGCTCCAGCCCAGTGTCCAATATGATTTTCTCCTGATTAGGCTTGTTAAACCTGCCCAATGAGTTTGCCAGCCAATTGAAGGAAGCGGGTCTGATGACACCATTCGATGACGCGTCATCAGCTGGTTTCCATAAAGGGATCATGTGCAAATTTGGTTTGATGTTTGTTTTGTCAGATGTTCTACAGCATTGTGGTGCTGCAAACACTGACAGAGGTGCACAGGGGTGCACAATTGCACCCAGGCTCTTCCATGACTCCCTCCATATGTGTACTGTATTTGCTTCATGGGTTCTTTGCATAAGAATTCACAGCAGTATTAAGAACCAGTTGGTTTATTAACAAAGGTTTAACAATCACACTACATATTACCAGTTCATCCACTAGGCTCAGAACTGCATGCTTCATCGTGGATGACCTAGACCCAATTGACTGGGTTTTATTGAGTCCAGTGAACATCACTTGACTGGTTAAGCCACTCAGAATGCAACAGCTCTACAAATCTATGAGCCTACATTACAATATGCTTATGGAGGGGCTCACAGCACACAGGGATGTGATCTTCCCTTCCCATGGGCGGTAGAGACCTCGCGAGGAGACCAATGCAGCCTGGTTGCACATTGCACAGCAGAGAAGGTCACAAGCAGGGATGTCTTCAGGAGGACCAGGCTGTACAGGCGCAAATGTTTCAATGATCTCAGTCGATTATGAAACGTTACAGCAAAGCCACACTCAACCTCATCTTACTGTACCACTCATCACATCCCCATCACTCTGCCTTCCCTACGCTACTCCTCCACATGCTTACTCACAACAACTTACCTTGCACCTCCACCCATTCCTGTCTATCTACATTATCACTTCCCCATCTCACTAGCTACCCCTCACACTCACCCTCAGCCGAGTCCAATCATACCAAGTAACACCACAAAAGGGTAGGCACTTGGGTATTTTATGCAATGTTCATGTAAAGTTTCTGTGAATGTTGTGTCAAACATTGAAACCTTTGTTTCAACACTTTGCATTCTTGGACAGATCTGTGTGTACCTTTATGTGGCTTAGTGAATTGCAATGAATGATGTGACATAACGGTACCTCCCACAATGGTGATGAGTGTCAAAGGAATGGCTTGGATATTGTAAGGATGCCTTATGTTGTTGGTGTGGAGTGGTGCCAGCCTGGTGCATCATGTGGCAGCCAGGGTGTACAAGGTCAAATGAAGTAAATCTAGCTATGGTGAGGCCATCCTTGGCGTCTCAGGCAGCAATGTGCTTGTGGAGAAGGTTGGTGTTGTTGTTGGTGCTGCTGGTGTTGGGGTTCATCATGATCAGATTCCGAGGGTCAAGGTGACAGAGTGCAAATGGTTCCTATCCCGATGAAGTAGATACCAGTTGGAGGTGAGATGACAGAAGCACTCTGTCAAAGGTGAGAGAAATTGCTGCAATGAGGTGAGGTTGCCTGGAGAGTTTGCTACAAAGACTTGCAGCCTGCATAAAACACAATCTGTGTTCCAAGGGGAGAAACCAAAAAAGTCTCTGGGTTTGGAAAGTGTTCAGGTGTAAATTGTGAGGTTTTATACAAGTTTTCAGGCTATCACCAATCATTTGCTTCAAAGGCCACTCAACCTCCGCCTCAGATGAACAAACGGGTCCAGGAGCAATGTGAAATCCGTGGGCGACCTGGTAATGTTAAAAGTTTCCAGATCAGATCAGGAGCTGGAGGAGCAGATCAGGTGTTGGAGGAGCGTAGGGGGCCAGGAGGAATGGGGGTGGGGAGGGGCGGGGGGGGCGGGGTAGGAGGAGCAAGGAGGGGGAAGCGGACGACATTGGAAATCCACAGAAGCATGGGGTAGGAGGCCTCAAATGAACATAAGAACATGAGAAATAGGAGCAGGAGTAGGCCATATGGCCTCTCGAGGCTGCCCGCCATTTAATACGATAATGGCTGATCCAATTATGGATTCACGTCCACTTCCCTGCCCGTCCCCCATAACCCCTTATTCCCTTATCACTTAAGAAACTGTCTATCTCTGTCTTAAATTTATTCAATGATCAGCAACCATAGCTCTCTGAGGCAGCAAATTCCTCAGATTTGTAACCTGCTGAGAGAAGAAATTCCTCCTCATCTCAGTTTTAAATGGGCGGCCCCTTATTCTGAGACTATGCCCCCTAGTTCTAGTCTCCCCTATTAGTGGAAACATCCTCTCTGCATCCACCTTGTCAAGTCCCCTCATAATCTTGTACGTTTCGATAAGATCACCTCTCATTCTTCTGAATTCCAATGAGTAGAGGCCCAACCTACTCAACCTTTCCTCATGTCAACCCCCTCATCTCCAGAATCAACCAGTGAACCTTCTCTGAACTGCCTCCAAAGCAAGTATATCCTTTCTTAAATATGGAAATAAAAACTGTACGCAGTATTCCAGGTGTGGCCTCACCAATACCTTATATAGCTGTAGCAAGACTTTCCTGCTTTTATACTCCATCCACTTTGTAATAAAGGCCAAGATTCCATTGGCCTTCCTGATGATTTGCTGTACCTGCATACTATCCTTTTGTGTTTCATGCTTCAGGACCCCCAGATCCCGCTGTACTGCAGCACCTAGCAATAGTTCTCCATTTAAATAATAACTTGCTCTTCGATTTTTGCTGCCAAAGTGCATAACCTCACACTATCCAAAAATATACTCCATCTGCCAAATTTTTTTCCACTCATTTAGTCTGTCTATATCCCTTTGCAGATTTATTGTGCCCTCCTCACACATTGCTTTTCCTCCCATCTTTGTAAAATCAGAAAACTTGGCTACATTATACTCAGTCCCTTCATCCAAGTCGTTCATATAAATTGTAAATAGTTGGGGTCCCAGCACTGATCCCTGCGGCACCCCACTAGTTACGATGCTAACCCGAGAATGAACCATTTATCCGAACTCTTTGTTTTCTGTTAGTTAGCCAATCCTCTATCCATGCTAATATATTATCCCCAACCCCATGAACTTTTATCTTGTGCAGTTTATCTTGTGCAGTAACCTTGTATGTGGCACCTTGTCAAATGCCTTCTAGAAGTCCAAATACATCACAGCCACTGGTTCCCTTTTATCCAGCCTGTTTGTTACATCCTCAAAAGAATTCCAGCAAATTTGCCCTTTATAAATCCATGCTGACTCTGCCTGACTGAATTATGTTTTTCTAAATGTCCTGCTACTGCTTCTTTAATAATGGACTGCAACATTTTCCCAACCACAGATGATATGCTTGAAGGTCTTCCGGATAATTTTTTTTTTCCAATCATTTTTATTTATACGTCTTCCACCCTCCGTGGGCCCGACTCTATCCTCGGTGGCACTTTGGCGGCAAGAGCCTTTGCCACTGAGATTGGGAGCTCCTGCCCGCTCCCGCCCAGTTTGGCGGCGTACGTTGCCCATTTGCCACCGGCCCAACTTTTAAATTATTTTTCATCAATTTGCCACCTGAAGTGCTGCCCGGTCTCTCGGCGGCCATCGGCAGTCTTTTGGGTGGAACTTGGCCTTCACCAAGTTCGGCCCCAAGGAAGTCAAGGGTTATGGCGAGAGGGAAGGGAAGTGGAATTGAGGCCAGGATCGGATCAGCCATGATCTTATTGAATGGCAGAGCAGGCTTGAGGAGCCAGATGGCCTACTTCTGCTCCTTTTTCTGATGTTATGTTCTTATGCCCGACTCACCCATCTCTTCTGTGCTCGCCGACCTATTTTGGCTCCCGGTTTGGTAATGCCTGAATTTGAAGATTCTTATCCTTGTTCTCAAATCTCTTCATGGCCTTGCTCGACCCTAGCTCTGTACTTTACTTCAGCCCCACAACAGATATCTGCGCTCCTCTAATTCAGCCCTCTTGAGCATCCCTGATTATAATCGTTCAACCATTGGTGGCCGTGCCTTCTGTTACCTAAGCCCTAAGCTCTGGAATTCCCTGCCTAAACCTCTCTGCCTCTCTACCTCTTTCCTCCTTTAAGACACTCATTAAAACCTATCTCTTTGACCAAGCTTTTGGTCACCTGCCCTAATTTCTCCTTATGTGGCTTGGTGTCAAAATTTTTGTCTAATAATACTCCTGTGAAGCGCTTTGGAATTTTCACTACATTAAAGATGCTATATAAATACAAGTTGTTGTTATTGTTGTTGTTGCCTGCTGTTCTGTGCCACCTTCTCCTGCAAGAGAGAGAGAAGTGTGTCAGAGAGTGTTCTGCAATATGTTTGCTTGATGTGGCTGTCATGAATGATTAGCTGCCAGTGTGTGAAAGCTGTGAATTGTGGGTGTGAGGCTTGCCACAGTGCTAAGTGTGTGAGAGTGAGGATAAGCACATAAATTGAAGGGTTGAGTATAATTATAGAGATTGTTGGTAGGCGGATGATGGGGGTGTGGTGAATTGAGCAGTGGATGAGGCTAGTGGTGCAGTTGATAGATACGCCATTTAAAGATGAATTCACTCACCATGATGACTCCCGTCAGATCATTAAATGTCTTCCTGCACTGCATCCATGTTCTTTGAGCTACATTTCTGGCATTGACCTCTGCTGCTACTTCTTCCCGCTGCCCCTGAGAATATGTTCGGAGTTCCTCCTGCCTCCCTGCAGATACAGGATATCTCTCCTCTCCACATCTTGCGCAAAGACCTTCAGTTCATTATCAGAAAATCTTGGTGCACATTCTGCTGCATATTCAGCTATTCCTCAAAGTATCACAGCATAGATTCTGTTTTCAAAGGACTCCCACCCCTTTTTGCAGGCACAGTGCACCTCCCCTTTAAATGGTCCAGGCTGCCTTTAAGTAGTGCCAGCCACTTGTGATATCTGGCCCCCTGCTGATGTATGCAGCCAATTAACAGCTTGGCTGCACACAATAATCATTTAAAACAGGAAGCAGACTGAATTTAACCTGTTACTTGTATCGCAATGAACTGGCATGAGTTATCATGTATCGCGGTCCCCAGGCCTGTTTTTGGGGATATCCAATTTATCCCCCAATGTCTACTAAAAATACATTTCTCTCCTGTTGTGTATTGCTCTGGTACATTAAATGTATGATATAAGTATAATGGTGCACCACAGAGGGCGCTGCGATGGGAGACCTGAAAGTACCTGCACGAGGCCGTATAAAAGGCTGCCCACCACATCTGGAGGCCACTCTGGAGCTGTTCAATAAAGGACCAAGGTCACAGCAGTTAGATTTACACCAGAGCGTGTGGAGTCAGTGATTCATGTGCTACATACACCACATTGGCAACGAGGAAGCGGACGAACTCCACGCAACCATGGCTACTCTGGGTTCGCTAAAGGATTTTACCGTGGGCAATGATTGGGAGGCCTTTACGGAAAGGCTCGAGTACTACTTCACAGAAAACGACCTGACGGAGAGCACGGATGCAATGAGAGATAAGAGTAAGGCGATATTGCTCTCCAGTTGTGGCGATGAGGTTTACTGTCTCGTCAGGGATTTGCTGGCACCCGCGAACGCCAGGGACAAGTCATACGAGGAGCTGGTCGCACTCATTCGTAACCAGTTGAAACCGAAGGAGAGTATCCTCACGGCCAAATACAAATTTTACCACCACTGCAGACCCGAGGGCCAGGATGTCACCAAATATGCTGCAGACCTCAGGAGACTCGCGGCGCCGTGTGATTTTGGCACACACCTTGATGAGGCGTTGTGGGACGTTTTTGTTATGGGGATTGGCCATGAGGGCCTCCTTCACAAGCTGCTAGCCACGGAACCCACAGTCACCCTGACAAAGGCCATCACCATCAGCCGGGCATATATGACCTCGACTTGCAGCACCAAGCAAATAATCCACACAGTCTCGAACCCGGCAGGCACTATCCACAGGATAGCGCCCACCATGGACAGAACTGCAGAACATGGCCCTGCCCAGGGCAGAGAGCACAGACATCGGGGTCCTGGAACTCAGAGTCCGCTGAGGGGGGCCAATCAAGCAGCACCGTGCTGGCGCTGCAGAGGAAGCCATGGGGCTCACCGGTGCAGGTTTGCGGAGTATACGTGCAACACCTGCCACCTGAAAGGCCACCTTCAGCGTATGTGTAAAAGAAATCGGACTCACCGTGTGGCTGAGGAGATGGGGGATGAGCCACTGTTCAACGAGGAGCAGGCAGAAGAAGATGAGGTGTTGGGACTGTACACGTGTACCGACAATTCACCCCCAGTGATAATGGAAGTAAAAATTGACGGAGTCCCAGTGAGTGTGGCAGTCGATACGGGATTGGGTCCGTCGTTGATGAGTCAGAGAACTTTTGAGAAACAGTGGGACAACCCGGCTGCACGACCCAAGCTGGTCCCGGTCACGGCAAAGCTGCATACCTACACCAAGGAACTGATACCTGTTCTCGGCAGAGTGGATGTGCAGGTACTTTCAAGTCTCTCACCACAGCGCCCTCTGTGGTGCACCATTGTACTTATATCATACATTTCATGTACCAGAGCAATACACAACATCTATCTCATGGTATCTCACGGGGCGAGACGCATGGTTTACCCTTATGGGTCATTGCAGGCGATGGGCCAACGCTCCTCGGCAGAAGATGGATGGGAAAGGTCCGTGGGAGCTGGGAAGGTTTCACTCCTCCACAGACTGCTGCTCCCCGGGTTCCCAAAGAACAGCGTTAACGGAGCTGGAGCTGCAGCCTAAATCCACACACAGGCGACAGCAGCCCAGAACTCCTGACCCCAAGCAATCCTGCAGTCTCAGCCTCCACAGACGAACAAACCCTGGAAGAACAGGTTTGCAGGTCAGCCTCCACAGATGAGCAGACCCTGGAAGAACATAGTTGCAGGTGCGGGCCTATTGCTGGGGTGCGGACCGGCGGGGTGCAGCGGGCGAGAAGCGGAAGGCCCATCGGTGGCCGGTGGATCCGGGGGCCCCACGCAGCGGAACAATCGGACGGCGGCAGCGGCTGCGATGGTGGCGGCCACGGCAGCCACAGGAGAGGCAGCCTCGGCGGCAGCAGGAGGAGCATCTAGTGGGGAGATCAACAGCTGGAGTTTGCACCGGGCAAGTGTGGAGACAATGGCGGGAGCGGAGGCTGCGTTGACGGCAGGCGTGACTCGGGGGAACGCGAGCCAGAGTGACAGATGCGGCAGCAGGCATGGAGCGACTCACAGGGACTGTGACTGATCAAGTCCAGACCGACTTCTGCAAGGTTGGCTGTTTTTTTTTTCTCTTTTTCCCCTTCCCTGCTTCCTTGTTCCCTCTTCTTTCTTCGCCAGCGAGCTCAAGATGGCGGTGAGCCTCGTGGCAACAGAGCCCTGCAGACAAAGGCCAGCAGAACACCTAAGATGGCGGCGCCTTGTGGGAAGCCACAAGATGGCGTCTTAAAAGGGAAATGCTCCCGGGAGTCTTAAAAGGGCCTTACACCATTGGCGGTCCCCACGTAAAGACTTTTGTAAGGCAAGAGCGAGTCTAAATGTGCTATGTGAATGCAGGATGATGGATTTATGATAAGAATTAATATTTTAATGCTGAATGGTTGCTGTGCTTGAAATCATGGACATGAATCATGGGAAGAGTTGATACCACGAGGTTCAAGAAAAAGGGACATGGATCCGTGACTAACATTACCAATGGGCTAATGCGATGTTCGAGTTAGTGGATTCAGGCAACAGCTTTTTGAACGGTGGGGTGAGTGAGATGTTGTGTATTGCTCTGGTACATTAAATGTATGATATAAGTACAATGGTGCACCACAGAGGGCGCTGTGGTGGGAGACCTGAAAGTACCTGCACGAGGCAGTATAAAAGGCTGCCCATCACACCTGGAGGCCACTCTGGAGCTGTTCAATAAAGGACTCAGGTCACAGCAGTTAGATCAACACCAGACCGTGTGGAGTCAGTGATTTGTGTGCTACATGCACCACATCTCCTACATGAGATGATTTCCCCCTCCACATAGATGTGTATCTGTTTATTTTTATGCTGGCCCCAGCAGCAAAGGAACTATGGGCCTGAAATCCCGGTTCTGGGCTTCCTTCGGGCGCTCGCCTGAAAATAAGGAAAAAGATTTGCACCTACCTTTTGCTCCTGCACCCTCCAGCGATTCCGGTCGGAGGCCTCCTCTTCCTGCGCATCGGAGCGCATTTACATCTTGGAGATGCGGAGGGAGAAGCTGGAGTCACGAGGCACTGGTCAGCCAATGAAGGTACAGTATCCTCATTCATAATAATGGGAACTCCGTAAGTAGGAGTTCTCATTATTATGAATGAATACCCCCCCCCCAAACACAAATACAAAATAAAAAAACACCTCACATATTTATATTAATTTAAATTAAAGTTAATGAAATATGTTAGAAAAAAATATATATTTTTTGGATTTAAAAAAAAATGTAATTAGGGTTTAAAATAAATTTACATTAGTGGACAGGGTTTTTAACATGAAAATGTTTTTAAATTTTATTTTTATATGTTTTAAAACTCTTACGCTGATAAAAGTAGGCTATGCACTTGTTTTTACCAGGCACAAGAGTTTGAAGGACATTCGCTGGGCAAGACTTTGTTTTATTGGTGGGGGGAGAAAGAAGACCTTCTCGAGGGCCGGAACATCACGGGGGTGTGTGTGTGTGGAAGTGTGAGTGGGGGTCTTGCCCACAACTAGGCCCCACACACCACTGAAGCACCCCTCCCCCATTGCCTGGCCTGGGATAGCTGGAGCTACCTGGCTGAAGACTCGTTAGCCCAATTAACATCGTTGGGAGGGCTGTGCCTGGGTGGCTCCAGTAGCCCCAGGTGAAGACATCTTCTCCCCCCACCCGAAGACCATCTATAAGACTGTTTTGCTTGCCATCTGGGGGGTGCAACCCAGCAACACCCACCCACCACTGTGAGGGGAGACCTGCCCTCACAGCTTCCCTCTTTCCAACCTCTCTCTCTCTCTCTCTCTCTCTCTCTCTCTCTCTCTCTCTCTCTCTCTCTCTCTCTCTCTCTCTCTCTCTCTCTCTCTCTCTCTCTCTCTCTCTCTCTCTCTCTCTCTCTCTCTCTCTCTCTCTCTCTCTCTCTCTCTCTCTCTCTCTCTCTCTCTCTCTCTCTCCTCTCTCTCTGAGAGCCCTTTCCTCCTAGTTTAAAAAAAATAACATTATTAAGACAACTGAGCAGAGGGAGCAAGGCCCCTCCCTAAATCGTTAACTGGGGAGAGGTGTGCCTCCTTAAGAGCTCCCTCTGCTCATATATTCAACGAGGCCATTAAGACCTTAAGGCTTGTGACTTGGGGTGGGTGTAGCCCTTAAAGGGACCCCGGATGGCGACCCCATCCACGCCGGTGGCAGGGCCAGCTAAAACATATGCGCAGGCGGCGTCCGCATCCACGGCGCCTCCTGCGCCACCTGCTGCCCTACCACCATTCAGACTTATTACGAAAAAAAATGGGGTCAAGAGCTACACTCACCCAACAATGAGCATTGAGGAGTGCGTGCGGGCGATGGCTGGGTTAGTCGGCCCCTCGGCCATTGTCGCAGCCTCCAAAATGTCTGGGAAGGCTGTGTTCTTCCTGGGGTCGGAGTGGGCGGTGTCCCTGGCCCTTGAAAAGGGGCTCACGGTGGGCGGGACGTTCCTGCCGGTGGACCCTCTCGAGGCCACCGCGCAGAGGGTCATCGTGTCAAACGTCCCGCCCTTTGTTCTCGCTGAGCTCCTCCTCCCTCACCTACACCAACTGGGGGAGGTAAGGTCGGGGATCAACCCCATACCGCTCAGCCTCAGGGAGAACAGCCTGCGCCACGTGTTCTCCTTCCGCCGCCAGCTCTTTGTCCGGCTGGCGCGGGAGGAGACGACAGAGGGCACTTTTAATGTGGTGCACGAGGGGACTGCCTACCGTGTCTTCTGGACGTCGGACGGCGTGCGGTGCCATGCCTGTAGGGAGGTGGGGCACGTTCGGAAGAACTGCCCCGCCTCCAAGGCCGCCAAGCCACCAAAGCTCCCCCTAGTTGCGTCCGCGTACCAGGAGCCGTAGGTGCGCGGGCATCGTCGGAGGCCTTTGTTTTCACGGCCTCCAGCGGGGTGGAGGGAGAGCGTCCAGGCGGAAAGAAGGCGCGGAAGAAGACAAAACACCTCGAGGCGGGTCCCCTCAGTGCGCCAGACAGTCCCATCACTGCGCTCGGCCCAACCCTGTCACCGGCGAGCGTGGGGTGCCCTGAGCCCATGCCCGAGCCCTTGACCAATAACACAGAGGGTCTCGAGCACGGGCAAGAAAAGAAAAAGGGGGGAGCGGAGCAGGAGGCCTCGGCAGACATGGAGGTCTCCCTGCCTCCGCGCCCCCCCCAGGAAGAAAAGGAGGCGCCGCTCCAATGAGGCGAAGGGGGAACAACATCCCCCTCGTGTCCCGCGTCCCCCACCAGCGCCCCCAAACTGTGCCGTAGGCGGGAGGAATCTGTCCCCGGGGAGGGTGAGACAGTCGAGGCTGCCCAGCCTCTGTCTCCCGGGGATGGCGAGAAAGATCTGCCTGTCGTGGGGGGCGTGGGGCCGGCGGAGGAATGCGTTGCCGCCGGGTCGAGCGTCACGGGGACTGAGGTGGGCGGGGCCGAACAGGCCGAACCTGAGCCTGCCCAGCCATTATCCAACTTCCCCCGGGAGATGCTCGACTCGGCAGAAATAGAATATTTTAATCGTTTTAATGAATCTGCACATGCTGGGCCGGGGGGTGGCGGCGGGGAGGGGGAAGAACACCAATCCTCGCCCCCTACTTTGGAGCTGGGGGAATTGGAGGCCCTGGAGCATTTCTTTGACCAGGTCTCTCCATGTTCCCCGGTTCCTGGGGCGGAGGAGGAACCCCTTCCGCTGTCGCTTCCTGACCCAGCACCACAAATAAAAGAGCCCAGCGGGGACTCCTCTGCTGACGATCCTGGGGGTGGGATCGGGGCAGAGCCAGGGCCGGATGGAGCGGCCGGGCCGTTTGCCGTACCTCGTGCGGTCGACGGGCCGACTGCTGGCGGCGACCTCCCGGAGGGGGACGGGGACTCAGTGGAGGACGCGGGAGAAGATCTAGAGTCCATCGCCAGTGAGGCGGTGGATCTCCTCGCGCCCGCCGCTGAGTCCCCCCTCATTCCTGTAAAGGAACTCTGGGACTTTTTGGTCCAGAGCCAGGGTCGCCGCAACCGAGCCCATCTGGCCCGGGAAAAATGGTCCGAGCCGGTGCTGCTTATCGCGTCTGTCCGCGTCGCCGCTAAAACCATGACCGCGGGCGGGCCCTTGTCAAAGGTGCAAAGCCTTGAGCTGCGCCGGCTCAAAACGTTCCTCGCTGGGTTGCTGAGGGAGTGGAGGTCAACAAAAGACTCCGCTCCCTCCCCCACAATAGGTTAAGGTAGAGGTTGCACTATGCTTTTGCCATGAAGATAACCATAGCCAGCCTCAACATCAACGGCGGCAGAGAGGCACGCCGTAGATTTAACAATTTTTCGCTCCTGCGGGAGGGGAAATATGCGGTGTGCTTCCTGCAAGAAACCCACACCGTTCCGGGAGACAAAACCACGTGGCTCCTGGAATGGCAAGGAGAGGTCCGCATGAGCCATTTCACCGCCACTTCTTGTGGGGTGGCCATCTTGCTGGCCCCGCATTTTCAGCCGGAGATCTTGGGGGTCGAGGAGCCCGTGCCAGGCCGCTTGCTGCACGTAACGGTTCGCCTGGGGGACGTGCCGCTCCATCTCGTGAACGTGTACGCCCCTCATCCCGGCCCGCAGCAAACGCGCTTCTTCGAAGAAGTGTCCGCTCTTCTTGGCTCCGTCGACGTCGGCAACTGCATTGTCCTCGGGGGGATTTTAACTGCACCCTCGAGGCGAGGGACCGCTCCGGTGCCCCGCAGAGCATGACGGCGATCGAGAAGTTGAGGGACCTGGTCGGGTCCTTCGACTTGGTGGACGTCTGGCGAAATCTCCACCCCGACTCCAGCGCCTTTACTTGGGTGAGACCTGGAGTAGGATGGTCCAGAATCGACCGCCTTTACGTGTCTCGGGCGTACGTTTCCTGTGTCCCGGCGACCTCCATGCGGCCGGTGCCGTGTTCGGACCACCACCTGGTGTGGGCGGAGCTCGCTTCGTTCCGCGCGAGGACGGGGTCCGCGTACTGGCACTTTAACAACCGGCTGCTGGAGGACGTGCGGTTCCAGGACTCGTTCCGTCGATTCTGGTCCGACTGGAGAAGGAAGCAGGGGGGCTTCCCCTCCTTGAGGCTATGGTAGGACGTGGGCAAGGCTCACATCTGCGTCTTCTGTCAAGAGTACGCGAGGGGGTCGACCAAGAGGTGGGCGGCCAGGGTCGGGTGCCTCGAAAAAGAGGTGCTCGACCTGGAGTCTCGTCTCGGTCAAGTCGTCGAGGACCCGGCCCTGCGGACGGTGTACGAAGTGAAGAAGACCGCGCTGAAGGACCTGCAGTTCATCGGGTCCCGAGGCGCGTTGGTGAGGTCGCGGATCCGGTTCCTGCGGGATCTGGACCGCGGCTCCCCCTTCTTCTACTCGCTGGAAAAAAGACAGGGTGTCCGTAAGCAGCTCTTGACGCTGCTGGCCGACGACGGCTCTCTCGTCTCGGATCCGGAGGACGTCAACAATGGGGCCCGTGAATATTACAGGGCTCTGTTCTCTCCGGAGCCGTCCAGCGAGGAAGTGCGTAGAGTTTTGTGGGAGGACTTGCCGAAGGTTGGCCCGGAGGGCGCCGAAAATCTGGAAGCTAAGCCTGGCGGAGCTGACCGGTGCCCTCGCCCGGCTCTCGAGGGGAAAATCCCCGGGGCTGGACGGGCTGACCGTGGAGTTCCAAAGGGCGTTCTGGAACGTTCTGGGGGGCGACTACGCGCGGGTCCTGGGGGAAAGTCTGGCGACCGGGGAGATGCCCCTCTCTTGGCGCAGGGCAGTCATCATCCTGTTGCCTAAGAAGGGCGATCTCTGCCTACTTAAGAACTGACGCCTGGTCTCCCTCCTCAGCACGGACTACAAAATCTTCGCCAGGGTGATGTCTGCTCGCCTTGGCGACGAGCTGGACCACATGATCCACCCCGACCAGTCCTACACTGTCCCGGGCCGGACAATCCACGATAACATCCATTTGGTCTGGGACCTCATCCATCATTCCCAGGAGGCTGGTCTGTCGGTCGCCTTCCTATCCCTCGACCAAGGGAAGGCGTTCGACAGAGTGGATCACGACTATCTGTTCGGAACTCTGCGCGCTTTCTGGTTCGAGATGCATTTCGTCGCCCGGATTCGACTTTTGTACGCCGCCGCGGAGTGTCTGATTAAGGTTAACGGGTCCTTGACGGCGCCCCTTCGCTTTGGGAGAGGGGTGCGCCAGGGATGCCCCATGTCCAGCCAGTTATATGCCATCTGCCTGGAGCCTTTCCTGCGCCTTCTGCGGACGAGGTTGACAGGACTGGCTCTGCAAGGGCCGGGCGTGGAGGTCGTCCTCTTGGCTTACGCCGGTGATGTGCTCCTCGCGGTAGAGGATCCTGCTGACCTGCGGAGGATGCGTGAGTGCCAGGAGATTTACTCGGCCGCATCCTCCGCCAGGATCAACTGGGAGAAATGTTCCGGACTCCTGGTGGGTCAGTGGCGGGTGGACTCCCTGCCGGACGAGCTCAGGCCTTTTGCCTGGAGCACGACCCATCTCCTCTATCTGGGAGTCTACCTTAGCCCCGACGAGGAAGCCTGGCCGGCGAACTGGCAAGAGCTGGAGGCCAAGGTCGCCGCTCGCCTTGGGCGCTGGACAGGACTGCTCCGAGTGCTGTCCTACAGGGGTCGAGCGCTAGTCATAAACCAGCTGGTGGCTGCTATGCTGTGGTACCGGCTGGTCACTTTGACCCCTCCCCCTGCATTTGTCGCCAGGATACAGAAGAAGCTGGTAGACTTCTTCTGGAACAACCCGAAGCACTGGTTCTCTGCCACTGTCTTGAGTCTCCCGCTTAGGGAGGGCGGTCAGTCGTTGCTGTGCGTCAGTGCCCAGCTCGCGATTTTCCGTCTTCAGACCCTGCAGAGATATCTTTACGTCGAGCCCCCTCCTAGGTGGCGTGCGCTGGTGACGTATTTCTTCCGCCAGCAGCACGGCCTCAACTACGACACGCAGCTCCTGTTTGTGAGCTTGGGGGGCGTCAGGACCGCCATCCAGGAGCTGCCTGTCTTTTACAAGGAACTCACCAGGGTCTGGAACAAAGTCTCCACCAAGCACAGCTCTCCACCGGCTGGAGTGGCGGCTGTCCTGTACAAGCCGCTGCACGGGAATCCGTACCTCCACAACCGAGGTTTTAGGTGGCAGTCGGACGAGAGGGCTGTGGCTGGTGAGGTGACCAGGGTCAGGGACCTGCTCGATGGAGGAGGAGCGGGCTGGATGGAGCCAGACACGCTGGCACAGCACCTAACTTCGGCCGACGTCCGCCGCGCGGCCGATGCCACCGAGTCTCTAAAAACAGCACTGGGCCCTGACGCCGTTAGGTGTATCGAGGAGGCTCAAGCATGTGGGGAGATCCCGTCCGAACTGACCCCCGTCTGGACAGAATTCATCATCGGCGCCAAACCCCGGAACCTCCCTCGGGAGCCGGCGCCTCACAACTTGAGCCGCCTCGGGGAAATCCCCTCCGTGCTTTTCAGTTCCGCGCGGAGGGGTTTCCTGTACAGGCTGCTTCTGCACGCTCTCAACTTTGCCATCCTCGCCTGCCGTCCGGACACGCCATGGTGTACCATCTTGCCGTCCGGAGGAGGCGGGGGTCCCCGATGGAGTGCACTCTACGCGGGAGTCCTCCCACTATTTATCGGGGACTTGGCCTGGAGGGTGGTGCACGGAGCAGTCCCGTGCAATAAATTTTTAAGTCGGTTCACGGACTCCCAGGCCGCCTGCAATTTCTGCGATCTGGAAGAGTCCGTGTTCCATGTTTTTATGGAGTGTGCGAGGTTGCAGCCCCTGTTCCATTATTTAAAGGGGCTGCTCCTCAATTTCTGGTTGCACTTCAGTCCCACTCTCCTGATCTTTGGGCACCCTGTGCGGAGAGGAGCACGTAGGTCCGAGGGCCTCCTCGTTGGACTGCTCCTGGGCACAGCCAAGGGTGCCATCAGCCGGTCCAGGCAGCAGGCGGTCGAGGGGGTCGTTCAGCCTGCCTGCCTGCCTCTCTTCCGCGCCTACATCCGGGCCACGCGGAGCACGCGGTGTCCACCGGTACGCTTGCGGCCTTCCGCGAGAAGTGGGCACCGGAGGGACTGGAGTGCATTATAACCCCTGGCAACCAAATTTTAATTTGATTTTATATGTTTTAAAGTTTAATTTGTTTTAATTGCCAGGTTTTTAGTGTCCCCCTCCCCTTTTATAGGGGGCACTTGTAAAAATTTATGATTTTATTGCCCAAAAAAAAATCACAAAAAACCCCCCAAAAAAAGTTTAAAAAAACCAAAAATAAAAGGAAAAAAAGAGGGCAGTTAAAAGTGTCTGGAGTGTCCCCCAGATCGGGGGGCACTTGATATAACGGTTTAATTTTGTTCTCCAATCAAAAGAGTGGTAGAGCTGTCGAGTTGTGAGTGGCTTAGCCAGTCATGTGATGTTTACAGGACTCAATAAAACCCCAGCCAGTTGGATTCAGTGTGTCTATGATGAGGCAGGTGGTTGTGAGCCTGGTAATGTGCAGTGTGATTGTTAAACCTTTGCTAACACTGCTACAACTACATTGAGAGTGAACCCAGGACCCTGTGAGTGGAGGAGGAAGAAAAGCTGCCTTCTAGGTACATCTACAGGGAGACTGTGAGCATCTGGGAGGAGGAGGAGGAGGAGATGGAAATGGAGGAGGAG